>NC_081519.1:2232368-2237368 GCF_030273125.1 Centropristis striata | reverse complement strand
TGATCCACACTGATGCATTGAACCACAAGAACTAAAGATGATGATGCCAAAAAACAGAACTTTTAAAGTGTTCAACCTTGATCAAATTCAACTTTCTAATAAACTTTTTGGTCATTTCGTAACTTTTTGGGTCATTTTGTGGAGGGTTTTTAGTCATTTTGTGTCTTCTTTGGTAATTTTGTGTCTTTTTGGTAATTTTGTGTCTTCTTTGGTAATTATGTGTCTTTTTTTGTTCATTTTGTGTCTTTTTTGGTCATTTTGTGTCTTTTTTTGGTCATTTTGTGTCTTTTTTTGATAATTTTGTGGTCAATTTGTGTCTTCTTATGTCATTTTGTGTCTTTTTAGGGCCATTTTGTGTCTTTTTTTAGTCATTTTTTGTCATTCTGTGGTCTTTTTTTGAGTGATTTGAGTCCTTTCTTGCTTAATTTTATGTACTTTTTTGGTCGTTTTGTTCAGAGAGATGTTTTAGTTATTGTCTGCTTAAGTTTTTGTCCACAATTTGTCGTATCAACTGAGTTCGTATGATCTGAACTGTGCGTGTGAGATTCCAAAAAAGAAAAGTTGGGTGAACTCAAAATTTCAAGGCAACAAACTTCGATAAAATTTTAAGTTGGACAATTAAACAAAATATTTAACATAACAAAAGTTTTGTTTTTGAGCTCAACTCTGAATTTCTCTGGCACGATTGTAACGCGGCTATGAAATGTCAGCTAATGTTGCGACCACAATTTTGAGTTAGCATTGATACGCTAATGGCTACTCTTGTAGCTGTAACATGCAGCGCCGCTAGCATCAGTTAGCCGCTAGCATCAGTTAGCCGCTAGCTTTCGCTAATGAATTTCACCGCTTTCCCGCATTTCCCAACAAAGAAATAAGAGTTATCAGAACTATTGTCCCTTGTTGTGAACCCCAACTTAAAGATATAAGTAACAACAACTCACCAACTTGTTTTTGAGCAGACAACTGGCTTCCTTTGTTGTGCTAACTTACATTATTGCCCTAAATGTCAATAATTTATATTTCCAAGTTTTACCAACTTAAATCACTGTTTTAGGCCAAAAAATACAAGTTGGCTTTTTTGCAGTGTACTGAGTTAGGTTGCTGTCGTGTTGTAAAGTTAACTGTGAGCCATCAGATAAGCTCCCATCACACCTAAAATGACAGATTCTTGGCAACATCAGAAATACAATCGCTGCTCGCATTGTGTCCTACAACCTCCCACACCTCGTTCAGTGAAGAGAGGCTAGTCTCTGCCAGCTGGCACACACACACACACACACACATAGTATATGAGGCCCATATCGTTTTGTGCTCTGGAGGCACAGTGCCAGTTTCCCAGCTTGTTTGCCATCCATCCATCCATCCATTAAGCCTTCATTACTCAACTACAGATCCACTCATGGTAAACATTCCTGACACTGATGCTGCACAGAAATGTAGACAACTTAAGTCACCGCATGGCATCTGCGACCTCCAGAACGTGGGAATGTTATATACAGACTGAATGAGAAATTGTAAGTGTGTTGGGTTTTTGTCACATGTGATAAATGTTGACTTGAGAAGTTTTCTTACCAACAAGAATGATAGAAACGTAACTCTGTGGAGTCTTTTTTGGCTATTTAGTCCATTTCTGACTCCTTTCCATCCTGTCTGTATTCACCACTTAAAACATGTTTAAATGCCATGTTGGTATATATTTTCAGCTATATGACCTGATAATAATAATTGATTTTTTGTTCTGACTTACTGGATCAACATTTAGAACCAAAAAGAAACAAAGAAAAACCAACATAAATGTGATCTTGTGATTGTGTGTGATCCTGTCATCAACTCTGGTTATTATTCTAGTGGGACTCTATTTGATTTGCGTCTTGTGTGTTTAGCATAACAATTTTGGCCATTTTGTGTATTTTTTTGTAATTTTGTGTCTTTGTAAGACATTTTGTGTCTTTTTTTTTGTAATTTTGTGTCTTTATTTGGTCATTTTGTGTCTTCTTTGGTCAATTTGTGTCTTTTTTGGTCTATTTGTGTCTTTTTTTGGTCATTTTGTGTCATTTTGTGTCTTTTTTTGGTCATTTTGTGTCTTTTTTTAGTCATTTTGTGGTTTTTTTGGTCATTTTGTGTCCTTTTTCAGTTATTTTTGGTCTCTTTGTAGTCATTTTGTGTCTTTTTTGTCATTTTGTGTCTTTTTTTTACTCATTTTGTGTCTTTTTTTGGTCATCTTGTGTCTTTTATAGTCCTTTCGTCCAACATAAAATGTGATTTTGAATCTTTTTTTTTTACTTTCAAAACAGTATCTGGCTCAATAAAAAAATGTAAATGTGTCAAATGTGACCAAAGGTGTCAAATCTACCATATCAGAGGGTTCCATCCAGTTCTATCATTTGATACTAAATCTATTTGAGCTTGTCTCCAGTTTTACTTGGTATATCATCATCAAACTGAAACTGGCCTCATGGAGTTTACAGCCAGAACTTTAGAGGTCAATTTACAGTAGGGCTCCACGCTGCTTTGTTTTCTAGTCTGATGGAGGCAACAAGTCTGGATTATTTGGAGCTTTTGGACACTCCACAGGGTTAAAACACAAAATTCCCAGACATTTGAATATCTTGCTCCACAGCACCTCCCTCACTCAGTCAGTCAGTCAGTCTGCCCTTTTTTAAACTTTCTTCTTGCTTCATTTGAACCGCTTTGTTACAGTGATCTTGTTTGGGTGTCTGCTGAGATGTGTTTTGTCTAAAGTAGTGGTTATCTCTCTCTCTCTCACACACACACACACACACACACACACACACACACACAGGCACAAAAGAGAGGGCGAGTTGATTCATGCGGAGGATCTGAGCTGATTTGAGTCTTTGAGGAAGAAAAGCTCTTTTCAAAGCCAGGTGTTTCTACTGTTCCTCCTGTCGGCCACTGAGCCGCTGTGTGTGTGTGTGAGGCAGGTGAAGCTTCAGTCTTGCACAACGGCGCCTGAATGAAACAAAGGAAGTATTCATGTGTTTGTGTCGTTGTTTTGCCGTTTCTGAGGGCAGCACGTGCACTGTAAAACCCAATGTTGCTTGTTTGTTATTATAACTAATTTTTTCCTTTTCAATACAACAAAGATTTGTGCAAATAGTCATTTTAACTTAAAATATTGAGTCAAATAGCAAGATTCATTTGAGTTAACTCTGTTGTCTTTGTTGTCTTGACATAAAATTCTTTTGCAGCATGGACACTCAAATATATAAGTTGAAACAACAAGTTGGGTTTTACAGTGTGGTGGCAGACGAGCGGAGGATCAAGAATATGAACAAAGTCAATCTTAAATTATTGCAATATTGATATAATGGTGTGTGTTGCAGAAAAACAGCTGTAGCATCATTGTTATGGCACTTTATACTCAGATATAATGTTGTGTATACTAGTGGTCCTCAACCTTTTGCTTTGTGACCTTTTACAATGAAGCAATGTCCACTTGTGACACCTCATCATCATTGTTATGGTCACAGTGTGGATATGAATTATGAGCAGTTTTTTCCTCCTCATTTTAAAGTTTTGTGTGTGATCCTGTCATCAACTCTGGTTTTTATTCTATTTTCTACAACAGTGGGACTCTATTTTATTTGCGTCTTGTGTGTTTAGCGTCACAATTTTGGTCATATTGTGTGTTTTTTAGTCATTTTGTGTCTTTTTTTTTGTCATTTTGTGTCTTCTTTGGTCATTTTGTATCTTTTTTGGTCTTTTTGTGTCTTGTTTTGGTCATTTTGTATCTTTTTTGGTCTTTTTGTGTCTTGTTTTGGTCATTTTGTGTCCTTTTTCAGTCATTTTGAGCAGTTTTTTCCTCCTCATTTTAAAGTTTTAAAGAGATAAAGAGGTAGATCTGTATGTAGATTTCTCTAGAAAACCAAAAATCATGTCACTGAATTAACCTAAAATGAATTGATTTGGACAACATATTAACAGTGCATTGATAACAATGTGCCAGTATGTTATTTAGAGCTGCATTTTTGGCCACATGGAGGCAAATATATATCTTGCATCAGGACTGGGTGACGTGTCACCTGTTGCCATTTCAGGTGTGTGTGTGTGTGTGTGTGCACACTGCAAAAAAAGGTGTTTAGTCTAAAAACCAGATAAAAACAGTAAATCTGAGGGAAATGATCTTGCTGCATGGACAGATAATTTACCTTGGCAAGTTTTCTAAATTAAGATTGTTTAATCTAGAAATAAGCATGTTGAACGCTTAAAATAAGAAATTAACTCTTAAAACAAGATCAATTATCTAACACTTCTAAATCTAAAGTCGTTTTTTTAATCTTTATTCGGGCCAGTTCATTGCTGCTTGCAGCTTTAATTTATCTCTTGTCTCAAAAGACATTTTTTGTCTTTTTTGGTCATTTTGTGACCAAAAGAAGATGTAAAAAGACACAAAATGACCAAAAAAAAGGACAAAAAGACATTAAAAAAAGAAACAAAAGACGTAAAATTACAAAACAGTGACAAAAAACACCAAAAAAAGACACAATTTTTTTTAAATCTTGGTAAGAAACAAATAATCATCAGGTCAGTCTGCTCGGGCCAGTTCATCACTGCTGGCAGCTTTAATTTATCTGGTTTTAAGAGTTAATTTCTTATTTTCAGCGTTCAACATGCTTATTTCAAGACTTAGCAATCTTAATTTAAGAAATCTTCTCAAGGTAAATTATCTGTCCATGCAGCAAGATCATTTCCCTCAGATTTACTGTTTTTATCCTGTTTTCAGACGCACCTTTTTTGCAGTGAAAGGTAAAAGATTAGCAGTTTTAAAAAAGCCCTGCATGCTTCTCCACTGAAGCTCAAAATATTAAGTTTTCATGTTTGCAGTGGTGGAAGAAGTATTCAGTTACTTTAATGCAGTAAAAGTACTAATAACACACTGTGAAATTACTCCACTACAAGTAAAAGTCCTGGTTTCAAAAATTACTTGTTTGTATCTTGTTTTTTAACACACCTTTTTTGCAGTGCAGTGCACCAAC
>NC_081519.1:2224868-2229868 GCF_030273125.1 Centropristis striata | reverse complement strand
CATTCTTTAAGTGGTGAATACAGGCAGGATGGAAAGGATTCAGAATAATAAAATATCCCAAAAAGACTCCATAGAGTTCATGTTAATGGCAGCGTTTGGCACTACAGACTGCAGGGATTTAACCAACAACCTGTACTACTAACCTGCTGCACTGGGCACAGAAACACCCACCACTGCACACTGTTAATGATTACTATTTTGTCTAGTATCACATTGGATCACAGCCATCATACACACACACACACACACACACACACACACACACCCCTCTGCATGTGACCTGCCCTCTCTGCGACTCTGTCTGACTTCCCTCTCTCTTTCACATTCAAATGAACAGTGTGTGCGTGTGTGTGTGTTTGTGTACAAAGGTCTGACTGTGTGTGTGTGTGTGTGTGTGTGTGTGTGTGTGTGTGTGTGTGTGTGTGTTTGTGTACGTAGGACTGAGTGTGTATATGTGTGTGCGGGGGTGCGAGACGACAGGGGTAGTCTAGCTCCTTCTGGCTAGAATTCTAATGAGCATCTCACACACACACACACACACACACACACACACACACACACACACACACACACTCAGAGAGCCAGACAAGCAGCTGATAATGAGGTTTGATTTTCATATGTTTCAGACAGAATGCTCTGCAGGTCAGCTACACAGAGGAGCAGTGTGTGTGTGTGTGTGTGTGTGTGTGTGTGTGTGTGTGTGTGTGTGTCAGTGTCAGAGTGACTGCGAGTGTGATTTCTGTTGGACTTTACATACTCTCACTGTTTCCATTGTTAACATTAATGACCATGTGTGTGTCCATTACTAGGTGTGTCGTGTTGCTTTTGTCTGTGTTTTGTCTCCATGTTACTGTCAGACCTCTATTTTTTTTCTATTATGTTTTATTTTATTTTATTTTTAAAAGCACAGCCAGACTGCTGTTTGTGGTTACAGTAAAAAAACAGAAATAACACAACTTTTAAAACTCTTAAAAGATTTAAAACAACACTCTCTTGGTATCTAAGGTGTCAGTCACCTAGTGGTCTGAATTATGCATATTATATGTATTTTTTGTTTGTTTTTGTTATTAAATTATATACATTTTGGAGAAACACATTTTATAATAATAAGATAATAAGCAAAAAAAATCACATCATATATGAAGATTGACTTTCACCAGCCATCAGGTGGATGTTGTGTCATTTATCTACATTCATTTTTATGTCTGGACTGGAAAATGATGCCAACATAAACACTGTGGAGATATTGTTTATTTACTACAGCTTCAAACAGACCATCTCAATACAACATAAAGAAAGAAATACATCAAGTAGAAGCCCTGGGAAAAATGTATTATTTACTTCTAACTTCATGAAGTGATAATTAAATAGTGTTCTATAAGCTGATGGTAAAATGACTTTAGAGCTAAGTTTAAACTCTCAGTGTAACATGACTTTATTGAAGTTTTTGCAGAGATTTTTTTTTTTCAAATTTTGCAGTGTGCATTCAGCATTTCAATGTATTTTTAATGCAATCTTTTGTGTTTAATGTTAGAAACAAAATTAACAAAAAAAAGACACAAAATGAACAAAAAAGACACAAAATGAGAAGACAAAATGACAAAAAAAATCCACAGAAGACACAAAATGACTAAAAAAGACACAAAGTTACCAAAAATACACAAAATTACCAAAAAATACACAAAATTACTAAAGAAGACCCAAAATTATCAAAAAAAGACAGAATTACCAAAAAAGACACAAAATTATTTAAAAAGACACAAAATTATTTTAAAAAGTAGTTAAAGGGACCTTCCACACACAACACAGTAAAGTGCCATTCATATAAAACTCACATTAAACTTTCATATCAAGGTGGGGGCCACAAAGTACCGTCACGAGGGCCACAATTGGCCCGTGTGCCACGAGTTTGAGACCCCATGCCTTAGAGTGTCTTTTCCAACAACCTTAGTCGAAAAAGACATTTTTTTTCAGCAACTGAAATGCTACAGTTAACTTAAATAAACTGAAAACACTCTGTGAAAGTGCTGCTTTATTGTGTATTTTACTCTAAATTGGACCATAATCTATAGAATAAACATCATGTTGTATCACAACATATGTTGGAGACCATAAACTCATTAGGAAAATATTTATTGAGGTAATAAATCAAGTGATAAGTAGGTTAATTTTCTTTCTGCAACCAGAGGAGTCGCCCCCCGCTGGCCAGTAGGAAGAATGCAGATTTAAGGCACTTCCCCATTGACTTCACTTCCCTATTATAGAGGTCTTCCCTTTGTCAACAAGCTAATTATCTCCCTAAAATACTGACTTGATCATAAGACCCAGATTTAACAAGTACACTCTGTGACCCATATTAAATATCACACTGAATATTTTTCAAAAGCATTTCTTATTATTCAAATCAGAGTCTGTGACCCTCTCACTGTTAGCATTAGCATAGCGAGTATGCCAGATGGGATTCACAGTTTAACATGGGAGTTCCCTGGATTAGCACGCTAAATTTAGACTAATGCTCCACTCTTCTCCCCTCGACACTGATCTACTCTATTTATTCTACCCGTCTCCACTATATACTCATTCACTACTGTGTTACTGTTACCTTTATTACCTCTGTCATGCAAATCTACTCTCCTGTACTCTATGTTACTCTGCTTTTCTTCACTGTTCATCTTTGACTCTTCATATATTCTGGTGAAGTGAAGTCATTATTAGTTATTTAGCTGGTTTATACCGGGGGTCTCACACTCAAATTACCTGGAGGCTACTGGAGGCAGTATCAAAATGATTTAAAAAAGACACAAAATTACAAAAAAAAAGACACAAAATGACAGAAAAAAACGACATTACTTACAAAAGACACAAAATGACCAAAAAAAATACACAAAATGACAGAAAAAAAACGACATTACTTACAAAAGACACAAAATGACCAAAAAAGACACAAAATTACTAAAAAAAAAAAAGACACAAAATGACAGAAAAAAAACTACATTACTTACAAAAGACACAAAATGACCAAAAAAGACACAAAATTACTAAAAAAAAGACACTAAATTACCCAAAAAATACAGAGAATTACCAAAAAAGACACATGTTTTTTTAAAAAGACACAGAATGACACAAAAAATACATAGAATTACTAAAAAAGACACTACATTATTTTCAAAAGACACAAAATGACACGAGAAAGACACAAAATGACCAAATAATACACAGAATTACTAAAAAAGACACTACATTATTTTAAAAAGACACAAAATGACACGAGAAAGACACAAAATGACCAAATAATACACAGCTTTACTAAAAAAGACACTACATTATTTTTAAAAAGACACAAAATGACCAAAAAAGACACAAAATGACTTGAAAAAAACACTAAATGACACAAAAAAGTCACAAAATGACACAAAAAAATACATAGAATTACTAAAAAAGACACTACGTTATTTTAAAAAGACACAAAATTACCAAATAAAGAGACACAGAATTACCAAAAAAGACATAAAACTCACAATAAACTTTCATATCAAGGTGGGGCCCACAAAATATCATCATGAGGGCCGCAATTGGCCCGCGGGCCGTGAGTTTGAGACCCATGGTTTATACAATATGATACCTGAACTAATAAAGGGTTTTTTATAGTGTTGTATATGAGTCGGCAGATGACTTGTTGTGTCTGGTAATCCTGTGAAATGAGACAAATGTTATTATTTTGTTGCCTAACTTTAGGTTTTCTAACTTTTCAACACTGAGAGGTTTCTGTCATGGCTGTAACAATGTCCCAGTCTGCAGCATAGAGTCGGCTGACAGGCCTATAAATACCGTGAGATAATATAAAAGTGTCTACCTATGAGATTTTGCTGTATGTGGGCATTGTGGGAAATGTTTCACATCAGTTGGCAGGAGTGCTTTATGGCAATAAATAACTATTATTATATTATTATTATTATACCTTTATTTGTAACGTTTATATTCGGTGACTTAGAAAAAGAAAAACAATTTAATCGTGTCTGCAAGTGAAACGTGACGCACGTGTTGAAAATAAGCAAAGATGGAAAGACGAGAAGGGGATGATAATTGACCCCCTCAGCCACACAACCACACAAACACACAGCACAAGAAATACACAACACACAACTACACACCTCCCTCTCCTCGTTTTCCCACTGTTGAGAGCAGCAGTGGGAGTTTTGTGGACTAAAGTTCCCACACTTGTTGGCTGCACCATGACCGTGGCTTCCAAAGTCAATGGACTGTGTGCATGTGTGTGTGTGTGTGTGTGTGTTTGCATGTGTGTGTGTGTGTGTGTGTGCATGTGCATGTGTGTGTGTGTGTGTGCCCCCCCCACTTCCACCCCCTATAGCCTTTCTCATGGAAATTGGCAAGCAAGCAAATTGTGTGCACCTATGACCTATAACTCTCTCTCTCTCATACACACAAACACACACACACACACACACACACACACTCTCTCTCTCTCACACACACACACACACACACACACACACACACACAGCTGTCTGTGCTATTTCTGACTACCCAGACTGTCGAGTCATCCCAGGACTGAGAAAGGAGAGGGGGGAGGGAGGAATTAGCAAGCTTCTCTCTCTTCCTGCCCTTTTTTCCCTTTCCTTTTCTCCCTTTATTCTCTTTCCGTCATTATTTTTTTTTTAAATTCTCTCTCTTTCCTTCTCCCCTTGTCTCCTTTACTAAACTAAAAGCTATACTTTGTTCTTCCAGCCTTCCTGTATAATTTCCTTTCCCTTTTTTTTTTGCCTTTTTCCATCCACCCTTTGAGAGCTCTTAAACGACTTCTTTTCTCCTTTTTTTTACTGTTATACCTTTATCTTCTTATTCCATTAGCCCCCCCCCTAAAATCAGACAAAATTCCCAAAAATAATTAACCCATAAGAACCCATGGTGACACCCTTGTAACAAACACTTTAAATCTTCTAGAATCTAAGATTGAACCCATTTAACAATTCTAACCCATT